>NW_022146062.1:0-7552 GCF_002938485.1 Sitophilus oryzae
AGAGGTTTTAAGTAGTTATTAAAGCAAGTTTTTTAACACTTTTTGTTGTATTTGTGAGTTTAGTGTTTAATGTGAAACATTTTAAATAATATTTTGCAAGTGATAGATTTGTGATGTTCAGATTATTAGATATTTGGGGTGTATGTGTAATGGTATATGTTGGATAAAAATACTGATCAATTTTCGTCAAAAGGGTAAGCTCTAACTTAATATTTAAAGATTATAATTGTTGATTGAAACGATTGAAAAAAAATCCTAATATTCCTAATAAGCTCTTATGATTTATTTTTTCAGCCTACTCGACTGTAAAAAGTACTTAAAACATTGCGCATTTTCCTAAAATTAGTATTAGCAATCCAAGCAATGTCCATATGAATAAATTTAGTTTTCATATATTATATTAGCATAGAAACGCGTTTTGATTTTTAGGACTTTGAAAAAAATCTACATTTTCATGTTTTTTTAACAAATATTTTGACAAATTGAAAAGGTATATTTTCAATTTGCTAAAAAATAACAAATAAACTAAGTAACTTTGGTAAACGCGAATAATAATTCGATTTTACCGCAACACTAGATAATGAAATATTTATTCGTGATCACACTATTATTTTATAGTTTAGAGGTAAATATTTTTTTTATAAAAAATACTGAAAATAACAGTTTCAATAGATGTGTATGTGAATTTATTATTGACCAACCTATAGGTAAAATGCTATAGAACAAAGGCAACCCAAATAGTGACATGTTGTACCCTAATAGTGCCCGCACATTTCTTTTAAAAATAAATGTATATATAATTAAATATTTTCATGGTCATTATTTGGCCCATGTGTAGTTTACTGTATTATTAGTTTATTTTTCAATAAAAAATTATCGCGATCTCTTTAAAACAGGCCAAATAAAATTCATTACTAATACTATTGGAATAAACCAATTACTGACCGGTAGGTCAATAATTGTTATGTTGTCCAACAGCGCCCTCTAGATACCATGAAAAAATCTAGGAAAACAAAATTTAAACTGGAGATCATTGAGGAAGAAAAGCTCTTTTAAACGTTTGTTTAAATCGGCTAAGTCCAACCAGAGTTATCCTTATTTCAATAAACGCAAGTTTAACCTGTGCTCATCACTTTATTTTATAAGATAGAGCAAGAGCAAGTTGTGCAGCGTTGTGGTGTTCATATATTGAACGAGCGGTGTTTTGCTTTGTTTCAGTTCTTTCTTAGCCACTACAAGACAATTACGTAGGTAAAGATGCCTTTGTTCATTGAAAATGTACACCTCAAAGACTTAATCTTAGAAATACGAAAAATCGAGACAAGATATTCATGAAATGAATAAAAACCGTATTCTTAATAGAGAATTTTAAACAGATATACCCTGAACTTGTAATCTTCACTATTTATAGTAGGAGATGTCATTATTCGCGGCAGGTATTGTACCCTACTTCTTCTTTGACACGTCTACGACCATTAAAATAGAATAAAAAGTGCTAACTCTGCACTGAGCCAATATGAACACGTATTTAGTATATTGTAATGGTTATGCTACTACTATCATACATAAAATTGATATAACACCGATACCTGACAAAATTCCTATTGTATAATAGAACAAGACAAATAATTAGTTTGAATCGACATCAATTGATCTCAAAATAAATCCAGTTGGTATTTAACGTATTGCCATATCTATTACCGTAATCCATTATACCATTTGTGTGGTTACACATTTTTGTACCTAACAAACTCGCGCCAATCTAGTATCAGTAACATTAATACCGAGCTAACAATGCATTTGCTATTTTTCCTTTCAATCAATTTATTATGTCAGATACAGGACCGACTTCAAATGCATTTTATACACTATTTAACTATTGAATTGTTCGCTTCTGTACCAGTCAGCTTAAGCTTTGGTATTTAATGATACATAAAAATGAAAGGCCGAAATGGAAAATGAAAATATTTAAATTTTAACGACAGCGGAGTGTATTTGATTTTATACTGCACCTGTTAACAGTCTCCAATATTTACAAAAATGTTTTAATTTATGAACTTTTAGTAATAGACCAAAAATACAAAATTAATAATTAATTATAGAAATCCTTAAAATGGTTGGAGATGGACATGAACATTTCTTACTTATATTTTTTGCTAATAATTTCATATAATATACAAATACCTAAGTAAATGAGTATTTCTTTTTTATTTTATATTTTCAAGAAATTTCAAGATTTTCTTGATTTCTTGTCAAGAAATCTTGATCTTGAGCACTAATTTCTTGCTTTGTCTTGAAAACCAGAAATAATTTCTTGTGTTGATCTTGTCTTGATTTCAAGATCAAGAAGTTGTCAAGAAAATGACGACCCCTATGGCTGACTGGCGCACTATGCCTACGCGCATACTGTTGTCCCCATATTTTTCACCGATAGTCTGCCGCGAAAAAGCGAGAAGCGGGAAGCCGGTGCACTATGGACGTACACTTACCATACATCTTGAAACGAGGAAAACTTCGTGACTGTAACTATAGGAATACTAATCTATGTTACTTCAAATGTATGCCAGTTTATATCGACTTAACAGAAAACAATAGCCCATTTATATATTTATTATATTTACCCAATTAACTGCACTCCTTTAAGACAGCACGATATAGTTATTATAGGCCTTCAATTAAAATTAAAATGTCACGAAACCAATTACCATTGTCAATCTTATTTGCCGTAACGTTCGGTTCCTTAATGGCATGGCAAATATTTTGATTGCCTTTACATTACTCATTAGCGTTATTTTTCCCTCAATGAATATTCGACTCTATATAGATTTTTACTAAAATGTACTTATTGTATTTTTATCAGATATTACCTAATAATATCCTAGTATTCCTTAAAAAATATATTTATTAATCACTAATAATTAACTATCATTAGCATAATCGATTATTTTCTGGATAATCTCATGGACAAACTGGTTCCGATTTGTTTCTAACTTAGAGGCGTTTAATAAAACTCTTTTATTTTGATTTCTGACTCAGTAACTAAATACTTTAAATATTTTCCAGACATCAGCGACTCCTTGATCACATAACGCGCATTAAGTAGTATAAACTTTCAAAATCACAATTTTATATGCATTTTTGATTACAGGATATGACGTTTGATTATTTTTTTTGTTATAAGTTGTGCTCAGGATTTGAAATAAATTAATTGAAAGTAACATAGAAAATATTTAGAGAAACACACTTTAGCATATGTTAAAAAGTAGCTAACCATACCTAACCACTCATAAAACGCTCCAATGTAGGTGTTCTTAGTAGAAAACCTCATGCTTGACTGCACCCAACAAATTCACGGGTGAATGCTCGGCTCTAGTATATAAGCTTTAGTTTTTAGGACTTAGGAGTTTTAGAATTTAGCTTAGAATAAAGACAATGGAAGTCTGAAACTATTTTAGTTTTAATACTGAATCAATGTCTGCCACATTCAAAGTAACGTTTATACTTGTAACCGAATATTTCATTCATTTATCATTTCTCCAAAATCTGTATCAATATTATTCTTCTTTTTATATTTACAGGCTTTAATAACTTCACAACGGGAACTTTTCATTTTACATTATAGTTTTTAATAATTGTTCTGGTCTATTTGGAAAATATACAGGAAAACAGCTTGTAGGCTAGTTACTCCATAATAACACTAAAGTATTTTTTTTCTTTACTTGTATAATTTATATTTACGAATTATTTTTGGCACGTATAAAGTCAATATCTCATTAAATAAATTCTTTTTTTTTTATTTTCTGTAACAATAAATCCAATTTTACATTAAATAATTGAATTTGAAGGTGGCAAGTTTCTTAGTCCAATCAGAACCGGATTAGTTTTTCAATTAATTTAGTATTTTCATCTTTCATAACTCCAAAAGGAATCTCTAGAAGCTATTAAAAATGAACAATTTGCTTCATTTTAAGGAGTTCATGAAAAATATTTAAATAAATTTTTCTGTAAAATAAAATGGGGAAAACTTATTCATCATTTTGAAAATTTACATGTGATTTCCTATGTTCAGTTCGGCGATGCAACACACTGTATTCAAAAAATTGTGCTTTCAGTTTTTTTTGAGAGTAATTTGTGATCATGTTTGTGTTCAGGTTAATTTTCTCATGACTGATTACTACTTTATAATTTGATATTATTTTCATTTAAACCTCAATTTTTTATCGATTTTACTTTTGACAAACATCCCTTGCTTGCTGTTTAACGAACTGCACCATCATTTCACAAAAAATTTGCTAGTACCGAAAGTACCATTCCTAGAGGCATGGTACCGAAATTACCGGTTCCGAAAAACATCTCCGGTTCCGGAATCGCTGTAACGTACCATAACCGTGAATCGCCCTATACAGGTGAGTCTTAAGACAAGTGCAAATATTTTTAGGGGTAGTATATTTTAGCCCCAAAAATATGAGTATTTTTCTGCTCATTTTTTTTGAAAAAAAATCTGGAATTTTTTTAGTTTTTAGTTAAAAAACATAATTTCTTGATAATTATTGGTACTTAGGGTTCAGAACCGGAATTCCGCCGGCTTTCTTTTTTGTTGATGATCCAAATGAATCCGAGACTCGAAATTTATGTAATTCCCGGTTTTTCGGTACTTTCGCGACTCGGTAACAATAACTAAAAATTATTCTTTATTATTTTTTTTTTTTTTTTTTTTTTTTTTTTTTTTTTTTTTTTTTCTTGCTTCTTTTTCTCTTTTTGAAGTTCTGTAATGTTTATTAGCAATTATTGAAGCTTAAATTATGTTATTTTTACTATTTAGTACAATGTGTTGTTCAATGATTAGTTATCCAATGAAAATCACCTAACAATAATACTACAAAACAAACACATTACTGTTTAAAATTAAATGTTTTAAAATTAAAAAAAGTTGTAGAAAATCTTTGAAATAGATAATAATATAAAATATGTATTATATTTTTTTCTGCATTTCTTCCGAAGATTTTCAGATACACAAGAATTGTTACTTACACAAAATGTTAATAATATTTCTGTTTTAAAGCAAATTTTTACTCGAGTCGCTGACAGGTAAGTCCATGATCAATTTTTTATTTATTTGTGATTTTCTGTAATTTTTATTCGTGATTTTTGTTTATTGTGAACTCATGTATTTTCTCCTAAAATACAATCTCAGCGTTGAAACTATGTCGGGTACCACGACTATACTTTCTGTCTCTAGTTAACCTCCGCATCTATACAGCTACGGTCACGTGACTCACGCAGCAATAATAAACGAGGATTTACCTCAAGAAGTTAAAGCTTACTATTCCTTTCCTTATACTATATGCTGGATACAATAAAAATTAAAATCTTAACACTTGGCAAAACGATACTTACCGTACACTTTCTAGCTGAAAAAGTTCAGGCGCTGTATAACGCCCCTTGTGATTTTATACATATCCCCTCATTAAGAAATTCTTTACTGTCGGCGTAATTCTGACGGTGCCTACCGAGAATCGCTTATAATCTTAATTATGGTGTAGTACATTCTTTTGGTGTGAACGCATCTTTCGACTCGGTATCTAATAAATTACCACCATTGCTGGTGTTGCCATAATTAAGTAGAAATGCAGTTCTCTTCAAGGTGGTCACTACTGTTTTCGCCTAGAAAAAATGATTTCAGTATTGCATTTCCTATCCTTGAATTCCAAGTGAGAATGAAAATTGCGTATATATATATATCTTTCTACATCGATTTTATGACAATAAGTTCGATTATATTCTTTAAGTTCAACATGAAAGTTAGATTATAATGCATTTTTAATTAAATGCATGCAATTACTTTCTTTTCAAGTGTAATTTCAAAAATTATGGCAAACTAAAAGAGGAATTTTAATTATTGGGGCCGGGCGTGCCGGCTATTGTCAATTACAATACCTAATAATTTTTATTAATTTACCCTTTAATGAAAATGAAAAAATTGTTTAAAAGTAATGAAAAGGGATTCTTTATCGTAATTGACTCTGATAAAATAAAGTGACAGGGTTTTAAGGTTAACCCTTAAACATCCATACTATTAGTATTAACGTAAATGCCTAACAGGGGTCCCCTAAAGACCCCAGTCGAAAAATAAGTTTTTTTTTATTTTTTTTTTCGAAAGTGAGATAGCAGATATTTCTAGAATTAATTGCTTTGTTCAATTATGCTGTTAAAGTCTAATTATTAGATAATAACCTGCTGTTTAACAAATTTATCAATATATACAAATCTGACTGAAGCTTTCTAAAAAGACTTAAATCTTTTTTTATGACTAAGTCTTTTAATTTTATCAAGACTTAATCTTTTTAATGACTTAATCACAGAATCTTCCCATTCCCCACTTCCGGGCCTACGGATGAAATATATTGTACGCTTTAAACTCTCGCTTTTCTCACTTGGGAAGCAGAACGGTTACTGGTTCAGTTAGTAAAGTATTCGCTCCTTTTCTAACCTAAGATTGTTTCAACCATTTTAAATAAATTTCCCTAGATTTAAGTAAAAAAAAAAAAAAAAAAAAAATTATTGTCAAAATATTTAAAATTTACAATTTGTAGACCAAAGTAAAGTAATACAAACAAAATAGCAATAGAACATACAAGTATACAAATACATTGTCAGTCTTTTTAACAAATAATATTATATAAATGTTTACATGTCAAAAGAATAAAAAAATAGATGGTTACTAGTATTTTAGTAACATAGTAATAGCAAATATTAAACCAGTGTTTACAAGATCACAAATCTATCATCAAATATAAGTTATTTACGGCTAGAAAGCCTTGTCTAGTAACTAAGAGTTCAATGCTTTGCGAAATGAAAGGAAAATGATGATTTAAAATGGCAGGTGATTATTTGCTTTTTTCGAGTTGTATATATTGACTTTTAACTAACTCTGAGCGTGGGGTAGGTAGAAAAAGATCATGCTCCGCATTCCTGAGTGATAAGCGCGAGGAAAAGCCTTTTCTTGAGAAGCTGATATACATGCTTACGTATTAGGGCAAACGGATTCAAATATAAATAAGGAAGGAAGAGTTAATATTTTCAATCTCTTAAAAAGTCTGGCAATGATCTTCCAGTGAATATTCGACTTTCTAGCTTGAAAATGCGGTTCAAATTAAGTCGCACAACACATACCTCAGAATGGAAGGGCATACATGAGGTGCGACTCAAAAAAGTGCCATAATAAACAGTTCTAGCACTGAAAAGTTAAGCTCCTTAGAACAGATCTTAATGCAAAACAGGCACAGCTTAATTTTTTCGACAAAGCGTTGATATGCATGTAGATACCCATTTCAGAGAGAATTGTCTACAACAGGCCCTAAGAATTTTACAGATTTTACCACGTCAATGGGGGTGTTGTTAAGTACAAAATATACTCCCAAGATTACAGTATCTTTGAAAATGAACGCTTTATACACTTTTCCGTATTTTTTCATTTTCAATGGTGGTGTTGTTAAGCACAAAAGGCTACAGCGAGTTTTTGTACGACAACAGCTTTAGTTCAGAAATTTGA
>NW_022146062.1:25957-39141 GCF_002938485.1 Sitophilus oryzae
TTGCACGACGCGACGTATAAAAGGGAATTCAGTGAGCAATTGTAGGGCAGGGCATGCAAATATATCGTATTTAAAAAGCTATGTAAAGTAATACTGCTTGGTGTGCGGCTGCACTGTTTTTTTATTGGAATTATATTAAAATTCTTGACACGTTATGTAACGAAAAATTTGATCCTGATAATTTTGTTTTATTTTCTATAGGTACTGTGTATTATGTCCAATGTAGTAGATAGTACCGTATGATCGAAAAAAAAACACGGCGTCAGCGATGGCTATGAAATGAACATCGCTGTTATTTCATTTGTAAAATTATACGGGGAATGTCACCGATCGTAATTTCCAAACCAACTGGATGCCGTTTTTTCGATCATACGGTATTTAGTAGTATTTCTATACCTCTAGTAAAAAGCTAATATCCAGCTCCCAGTGGATGACATGACACAATACATACAACTTTGAGAAACACCTCACTGTAGTATTGAGTAATAAAAAGGATTGGAAGGAAGAAACGCTTACTCAGCATGTAAAAGACCATACCATAAGGTGATATCGCTTCCAAATCCAAAGAAGGGACAGGGATAGGAGTATTTGGGTCGAAAACTAAATACTCCGAACCAATGGGCACCTACCCCAGTATCCTTCAGGCAGAAATTTACGCTATCAAAAGTTGCGTACAATTAATCTTAGATAGGAACTATGGAAAACAGGAAATTGCCATCCTATCCGATAGTCAAACAGCACTAAAGGCGATCAACTCAGTAACCATCAATTCGAAGTTGGTCAAAGAATGCCTAGGGAAGCTCAATAAATTAGGGAAAGAAAACAAAGTTCTCCTACTCTGGGTGCCTGCTCACCAAGGAATAGAAGGCAGTGAAAAAGCAAATGATCTAGCTAGAAAAGGAGCGAACAATCCACTAACTGGACCAGAACCGTTCTGTTTTCCAAACGGGACCCCACGGAAAGCGGAACTGAAAAATCTTGATTTAAGTAAAAACAATCTTAGGATTGTCACGGGGTTTCTAACAGGACAATGTCTCCTCAACAAACACCTCAGTAGGCTGCAGCTGAGAAACAACGGCGAATGCAGATTCTGTGGGAAAACTGGGGAAACTACCAGAACACCTTATCACTGAGTGCGCCGAGACGACGACTTCGTGCCATGAAATTTGGTACGGCTGATGTCGAGGATGGAAAGCTGGCCTCTGTGGAGCCGTCTCGGAAACTGGCTCTTGTTAAAGCCCTAAGACTGTATGATGAGTTATAACTCGTTATAACTCAAGAAAGGGGAACACACAATAGATCTGTAAGGTCGCGGAGGTGGTCTTTCAGTGTATATTACACTGAAAGACCAAGGAATTCTTGGACTTACTCTTGTATTTGCTTCATAAGTTTATAATTCGTTAGGTTCTTACCGTTTATGTTGAGTGTTTTTTTCGTTTTAATCTAGTTGTTTGAGTGCGCTTTCTTGGATTGTAATAATGAGATTAAAGAACATCCCAGGGAACATCATGTTGCCTGACTTTACATAACTCTTAACAACGATGGGGTTTGTTCATTGTTCATGTATATTTATTATCATCATTGCATATCTTTAGATGTTGTAAATAGGTTTGGTATATCTGTATCGTTATCGATTCTGCGTTCTTGGAGCGTCACCAAAACTACCCCCAACTGATCTGTGTTCATTGCCTTGTAAAAATGTACAAACTTTATTTGAACACAGAATAAAATAAAATTAATAACTTTGGTTCTTATTCTTCCTACTCTATATTAGGCAGATTCTCTTGATGTAAGATTATCACTCCATATTTTTCGTGGTCGTCCCATACTTCTTCCCAGTGGTGATTTTTATTTTGCTCTCCTTAGTATTCTTGCTTCATTCATTCGGCTTATGTGTTCGTTCCATTTGCGCTTTCTGCTGAGTACCCATTCATTAAAGTTCTCCACTTGGTATGTTCGACTTGTGTTATCGCTTCGTTCTCGATCTAGTAGTGTTCTACCAGTAATTTTACAGAGGATTTTCATCTCGCCTGTTTTTGTTGTGTCTAGTCTGGTGTCAATTGCAGTCAGCGACCTCGATCACGAATGGATGCATCCAACACCAAGAGTTGTGAAGATTTACGCTAATTATCGTTCAAGCTGCGCTTCAATTTATGCCGCGATTAAGTGTTTTTAAATCGAGCTTTGAAACTGCGAAAAAAAAAACAAAAACAGTCAAGGGATATAAGCTGGTTGGAGGAGTGTCACTATGAGTCTGACAATTTTGTCCGTTACTATGTGCTTATTTTTCCACATGGTGTCATTCAGACATCCAGCCACTCTCATTGCTGTTGTTGTTGGTTGCCTTACCTCTGTTTCGAAATCGCCATAACCGGATAGCTCTATACAGAGATATATAAATTTCTTGCTGTATAACATTAAATAATATTTTGCATTTGGATATGTATTTTTGAAGTTGTCTCTCTTTTTTGGAGCTTTCTTCAGAATTGGATGGACTAATATCAGAGCTGCAAAAATCAGTTTCAAAAGAGATCTTAAGTCTTAAGTCTAAGTCAATTCTAAAATCGAAATGATTTAAATCTAAAGCCAATTTGAACATAAAGTTTAAATGATTTTAATCTTTAGTCTTTGACTGAAATCATCTTTTTTTTTCAAGTCAAGACTTAACTCTACATTAAGCTTAACTTTCGTCTATATTTTTGATTTAAATCATGATGATATGCATTAAGTCAAAAATCAAATAATTACCGTCAAGACATTTAATATAAATAATGTTGGTGTTACTGATTTCCTTATTACCTAGATAATAATAATTAATTATCGGTACAAATGAAACCACATAAAATAAAACTGTTAATTTTCAGAATAACTACAAACAAAAAAAAATAAGTCTTTAAGTCAGCTTTTGAAAAATAACCTAAAATCAAATGACTTTTAAGTCATTATAATGATTTAAATAAATAAAAATGGTTTAAATAAATAAACTTTTCTGTGAGCTTGCAGCTCTGAACAATATACGACGACAAACGCAAAGAATAACTTTAATTTTATAAAACTCTTTCGTCTGTAATAGCTAAAGAGCTAATTAAACAAAACTTATAGTTTTATTCGATTTTCCTTCAGAGACATTGAAATATCTACGGCCATTCTGAAAACAAAGTATATTCCCCTAACCGGGCGACGGACGCAATCGTGCAAGAATATTGCAGTGTTTGCGATATCTGCATCGGATTCGTTCTGTTTTTGTTGTAGCATTTTGCATTTAAACATATTCTTTTATCGTTAGTTCCTGACCCGACTTGAGAGATCGGAAGCGTGAGATTCGGCGTAAGACAAGACTTTGTTTTATTGTAAGTGGGGCCGTGTTTTTGCAGAGTTTATAGGTCAGAAATCTGATGTCGTAATTTTAACAAACCAGCCAGATAAAATTGCGACTGTTGCTTATTTTTCGTAATATATATATAAGACGCGTATCTAGGTGATTTACCGAGAGATTTTTGTTCGTTACATTGTTGCTAAGGGGTTTTCTATACAGTGTGCGCCAAACAAATAGGAAAACTATTAATAAATTATCGATTAATAAGTTTTGGGGAATCTTGATTAAATTTTTGACACATTTTCATATATGATGACTGTATGATGGCATATGTATATGATATTTGACATGTGATGACTGTCATTGAGGCATATTGAAATACAAGACTCTTTACACGTATAAACAAGTGCGAATAGGACTCGACCACCAAGGATTCTGCACTTTGTAGGTACATACAACAACAGTTCAGGAATCGAGTCTTGCAGTTTTCTCTCGAAATTCCCGAAATTCAATTTTAAAAACCTATAAATACTTATAGGAAATGTTTGTTATACTAACAGTTCAAACCTTAAAAAATACATCATAAAAATAACTAAAAATCTGTTTGAGCTTGTGCCAACGTAGCCCTTTCATAGGATACCCCATATGACACGGTTAACAAATAAAAAATTGAGACCGCCGCCGGCACCACCGCGCCGTTCCTTGCAGAAGTTTTGGTCACCCATACAATTATGACCGCTCATACCGTTGCTTAACCTCGATGATACATGCCACGTAGCATTTTTAGACACAAAATTTTTTTTGTTTCGAAACATTTTACCAAAATATGATTTTGCTACATAGAGGTTAAGCAACGGTATGAGCGGTTATAATTGTATGGGTGACCAAAACTTCTACAAGTCAATAAAGATCTTAGTGTCACAAATTTTTCGAAACTTTTAAGGAACATGTGGGTCACATATGCAGATTTCGTACCTGTTTTGTGCCTGAAAAGTTTCCAATATTTATTTGATATTTTGTCAAATATGAGAACATAACCTTACTTTATCATTTGGACTTTCTTCTGCAGTTTTTGCATTTAAGCATTCTTCAGGTTTTTATAGTACTATAATTAAAAAAGCAGAAGGAAGGACATATTATGGTAAATACAAATACAGATATTTTTCTTATGTGATTTTATAATTATTTGAGATGATTTGTTTTAGGAAAACATGTAATAACAGTTACTACCCATACCCAACAGGAGACCGAAGAAAAATGTTATCAGCAAACGTTATTTTTTTCTTCTTTTTCCACAATAGAATCCACAGTCCACAATGGAACATTTTATGTTTTAATTGTGTTATAATAAGTAAATAAAAATGTTTTAATTATTTTGACCAGAAGTTTTGATTGGCATTGTTGACAGGTGACTAGTTCGAAATTTCTACACAGATAGCGCTAAAAAAACATTTTGGAAACAAGATTTCCATTTATTGTCGATTAATTTTCTCTTTTTACACACAAATATGATATAATGTAGATGATTTGTGTCCGACTCCATGTCAATTTTATATAATAATGAATTAAAATTGCGCCATGTTGGCTAGTGATAGCATTTTTAACTAAAAATATAAGTTTTTATGGGCTGTTGAGCTCTTAAACTCATGAACGCGTTCTACTTACATTGATTTATATATTTTTATTTTCAGAACCATGATATAGAAATAAAAATGAAAATCTATATTTCAAACAAAAATATTTTGTAGCAATAAATAATGATATATGGAAGGGGCATTAAAAATATGAAAGAAATGATTATTAAATTAAACGATGAATTTGCTTTCGCCAGACATTTTTTGTGCGAGGAGACCTAAAAACAAAGATTATTTTAAGACAAAAAAATTATGGCGGAGGTCGACATTGTTGGATAGTTACCAGTTACAAAATCCACACACAGACATAGACTATATATTTTAGTTTGGTATTTTGTTGCTTCCAATTTAGAAAGAGTGGCTGCTGAAAAGGGGAATATATTGGACACAAATTACAGAAAATGTTTATAACAATAACAATGTTCGAAACACTTCCTCTAGAAGTTTTGATTCCGCATCGAAATTTCAGGGAATGGTTAGTGCCACACACTGGAACTGGAAACATATGTAATAAAGCTATATAAAATATATAGGTTTTGAAATTGTTTCCTATTTGTGGCATACTGTTTCCATGTTATGTCAAGAAAGAGACACGGTTATTAGAAACATTACCTAAAATGTATCCAAGAATGCTACTTGGGATACTTTAAATAAAGACTATATTTTTTTTTATGATTTAATTACAAATGTATAGTTCTCAGATTTTTCCCTATACTTGTATATAAAAGACGGCATTACTTGCCAAATTTCATAGTTCTAGACTTCTATAGATCAACGGAAAATATCCTGTAAATTTTGATTCCCTTGAGAGTGTAAATATCAACTCGATATAACTCCACGCGTTCAGACGGACGAACGGACAGACGCACAACAAAGCGATCCGGTAATGGTTCCGTTTTTGACTATTGTGAAAGAAAGCAATTACGTTCATCTACTCTACCAGATTTATAATGTATCCGTGTTGTCTTCATCATACTGTATTTGTTAAACAATTTATTTAATGAAATATCTATTATCCCAAAGAACAAATTTCTTTGTGGAAAGCTAAGTAATTGTTCAACCATTAAACAATAAAAATATGTTTCTAAGCGCGGATTGAGACATTTTACAAATTACATCAGAAAATCTTCTAAGTGGAATCAGTTGGACGCTTCACTTAAAATGCATCGATATTAAACGAAAATAGAAACCATTAATAATCTAGCAGGCGTTGATGTTGATGCCGCAAATTGTGTTCGTATAATATTCTCAATATTGGCGAATCTTCGAATCAATTCAGTTCTCGCAGGTAATAAATCAAATTTAAACGAATGGTTGAGAGGAGAGCAGAAAGATATGTTGGTAGATATTTTCCATAATAAAGTAATAATTGAAAATATGTAAATTATGAAGAAATCTCAACAGCGATTAATTTTACTAGCCAATAAATTATTTAAACAAATCTAGATGTACTATGAATAGTTCAGCATTAACAGGATTGTTAACAGGAAGGGGCATTGTTTTATCAATAAATAATAATTAATGGATTATATCTCTAAAATATTTATTTACACCTGACCTCAAACCAAGAATAAAATTTACTTAAAATATATTGACTTAAAACACTTAAAAAGACTTGACACCTTGTATGTTACTTAATACATAAAACTTTTATGCTGGACTAGCAATTAAATTTAACTTACACACTGCAGTCTTCTTTATTTCTTTTTATTATTTGTGTTTTGTTAGTATTTAACGTAATTTTCATGTTTATTTAATTTTAGTGTGGCTATCAACATAAAATTGATTATTTAAGATATAACTTTGGTCCGTTAATTTAAAACATTCGTTAGATAAATATAAAGTGCTAAATCTTGTTTATTCTGACGAATAAAGTAGGTTTAAGTCAAAATTGCTTTTCATTTAACGGAATTTTAAAACATACTCGCAATAATTTCTCAAATTTACATTAGGCCGTTATGTAACCGAAATGTCTAATGATGTATACCAGGTGAAAAGTAAATCCTTGCAAAAGCCTTCATTTGATTTTTTACGAAATTAATTAAAAACTTTGATTGATCACTTCACCAAAACACATATATTGCATTAATAGGCCTTCAGAAAACACATTGGATAGATTGGCGCATGCGCGGAAGGTACCTTATTTAAAATTAATTTCAACCTTGTAGTCTGAAAAAATATTTTTCCAATACTAAACAACGAAATTAAAAACAAATTACAACGAAATGCTCCCTTCTTGAAAAATTATATAATTTAACGTTACAGTGAATGAGTTGTTTTAAATGTTAACGGCTCTAATTGGTTTTATTGATTCTGAGTAGTTGTACTTCCTAAGTGACATTTGTGTGAGTATGCTTTTATTTTAAAGAACACAAGTTTAAGTAAATTAAAATAAAAAATAATTCTTCTACATATTATAAATTAAAATAAATATTAAATTTCTTAAAATTAAACTAAATTATATATTAATTTTCTACAACAAATAAATTTGAAATATAAATTAAAATTCAACATATACTAATTAAAACATAAAAAATAAACAAAATTCTTAACTGGTTCTTAACTAACATAACTAAAAAAATTTATCCTACAAAATTGAATATCAGCATATACAGATTGAAGTAATTTACTCTCAACTTACATTACTAATACAAAAAATATACAAAAAAAAATATATATGAAAAAAGACATATCACTAAAAATAAATTTAACTATTGCTTAAGTATTTTTTCTTTGAATTGTGCATTGAGGTATGATTTGATTATTACCTTGTTTTTTCTTTCAATTTATCTAATTATGGTGGATTATACGGCTCCCCTCACCTGATGATTTTAGTCTAGTTGTTTTTAATTTTTCAAATTTAACATACCATATTGTTATCTGTGTAGTTTTAAAATGAAATTGTTAAATTATTATACCTTTGTTATAAACAATTAAAAAAAATATCTCTACAATTAAAGTTTATAATTTTCTAGGCAAATTGAAAAAAAAACTATTAAATATATCATTTTTTCAGCCACTTATTTTTTAAATTAATTTTTTCGAATTTCTACTATCGTCCCCTACCTTCTAGCCTCCCTATCTCGGTTAATTTATTTTTTGTTTATAATTTGAATATCAGATTGCTATTACTTTTTTCCCGATTTTTAAAGATCTGAACTATGCCGGAAGCACTGCGACCTGTAAGGTTTATTGCATAATGAGGAAAATGCATATTTTTAAATAATGGTTTTAAAAAATAGTTCATATAATTACAAATTGAACAAAAAAAAATCGTTGAAATCGGTTAAGAAATGCCTCTAATATAAAATAATTAAATATTTTTAATTTAAATGGCCGGGCAAACGCTCTCTACCGCGCCTTGCCGCTGTGACGTCACCCGCCGTTCTTCTGGTTGAGTGGAGCCAGACGCGTGTTTATTTTACACAGTTTGCTTTTAAAGGCTGTTGAATCCGAGTCAAAATTTTAGTTATTTGTGTTAATTAATACATAATTAGTAGTGATATTTATAAATAGTAATGGATGAGCGAAAACAGAAAAAAATGGTCCAAGGCCAAAAGACAAACGTTAAATTATCCTCTATTTTTACGATTTATTGTTGTGAAGATCATTTTGATGTAAGTTCATATATTTATGTATATTGTCTTACATAGGTATATGAAATTTGAATGTATGTACTGGGTTATTCATTATATTTTGACACCCACATACAGCCTTAACTGCAAGTTTTAGAAGAAAACATTAAATAAAAAAGTTGCATGGTTTTTTATATACTCTCTTTTAAAATTAATTCTAGTTATACAGGGTGTCTCAAAAAAGGTGGTGCAGAAAATTGTAGGTATTTTTCGCTTTTCAACTGTCAATATTTCGTAAACATTTGAAGATAGGTATAGGATATTATACATGAGATATATCTAGAATATCTAGAAATTTCCGAAGAATCCAAAACTATATAGGGTGTTTCACTTAAAAAAGTAACTTAATTTTGGCGTTTGCTTATGGGACACCTTGTATAATATTTTCATTACCGATAAACAATTTATTTCCTATAATTTCGTAAAAAAAACAATCTTTAAAAATAACAAGGGTAAGGGGGTGTCAATATATAAAAAAACTGTCTTTGTCACGCTATGCTCTGGGAAGAGTTATTTTTCCATGTACTAAACAAATATTTTTCTCTCTTTTCACTTCTACGTAACCTACAGCATTATCTCCATACGTCTCCCTACCTGATCTAAAAATAAGTTCATAACATTAATATTTATAACTATATAAAAGTTCGTAAGAGTAGGTACCTACTTAAATATGCCTCAGTACTACAAAGATTAAATGTTACATACCTTTTCTCTTTTTTTCCTAGTAATTCAGCACCAATAAATTGGGAATTTGTATTTATAAAAGCAGCCAACATAAAAGCATCGACTTTTGGCAATTTATCTGATTGTGCTTTTACAAACCCGGAATCTGCCATTACTTAATAAATTCTCAGAACACATAACACATACAAATAATAACTGCACAAAAAGCATAAAAACTCCTTCAATCAACGCTAAAAGCAACAAAATGTCTTAGTACGCCACCTAAATACGTACATAAACGGAACACGTCTGGCTGCTGCTAGCCATCGCGCGTCGACGAGAACGGCGGGTGACGTCAGACCAATATAGAATACCGTTTCAATTCGCTAGGCGTCGTTTGCGTTATCCATAGTATTTTAATGGCCCGTTTTATAAAAGTGTGGTACTGCTTTCAAGAAAAATTTTTTTTTTGCATTTACACATATTTATTCTAATAAATTGAACAGTTTCTGGCGAAAAATAAAATATATGCATCTTCCTCATTGTTTTTATGTCATCACTATGTATCCTCTCACTGCTGTTTCAGGATCTTTATCGCAGAGTCTGCAGCAACGATTTTACTAAATACAGAGGTTGAGCTTGTTCAGGTGGCACTTACAAGCCATAAAACCTGCTAGGAGATCTATTGTAATCCTCATTTTATTTTGTATCTTTTTCCAGTCAATTATAGTTTTTCAAGATCTGCTTTCTCTTTCTCTATGTTTTTTTATCTATCATTTAGGTATTCTCACTACTGGCTCTGGGCGAAGATATTGTCCCAAAGATCCTTGTCTTGCTATAGCGATCCAACATCTAAAATAATTTAATTCTGTTCAGAGTTTCAAGTTCATCAAGACATTCCCAGATGAGCCTTGATGATGTCTTTGGACTTGTCTTTAGTGTGTTTGGCTGCCTATCTATCTGAGCATTTATATGTCTCATCGCCATCAACATATTTAATCATCAAATTATCTGAAATCTATAAAATCATACTCTGTTTTTATAGATAAGGTAAAATATCTTTTAACATCCATACAGTTTAAAAGAATATTTTAAGAAAGAGATATGTATTTAAAATTTTATATTTGACACCATTTCATTTCTATGTAACAATGTAACATAATTTTTAAAATGAAGTTACTTATTTTATGTTTGCCCCATGCAATGTTTCTGTGAAAATTCCGAACATTGCGATATGGACCCAATATTGGCACGGCTAGTTAATTGTTATGATATATAGTAGTTTGTGGTGTTTATTTGTTTTAGCGAATTTGTTATAATGCCTAGGATACGTAGACGGACCATAATAAGGTCGAAATGACAATCCTGCGATCACGCAGTTAACACCAGGCACGGTTGAATACACGTAGATAATCTAACATCAGTTCCATGCCGACTAAACTCGGTAGCCCTCCATACACCAGAACATTGGGCCTGCGGACTTGTCCTGTGGATTTAGCATACGGTCTGGGCCTGTCACGTATTAAACTCTCGTATTTTGGTCTGCCGACTTGGTCTGCCGACTTGTATAGCAATTTTTATATAGATAAATGATTATCGGAATAGGAACTGCCGTATTTTCGCTTAGAGAAAGAAGCGTTACAAAAGTATTGGACTTTATCCTTCGATTGTTCTTATAGGCCAATCTAATTTCATAGGCTTGGTTCACCAGACAAAAACAATGTTTTAATCCGTAAGCCAAATCTTCTAGTGTATGTAGGACTAATAAATTTATACCTATAACATCAAGCTGGTCCAACGCGCTACTAAAAACACAGGTAACCAGCTCATACCTTCGTCTTAAATTTTGATCCCTTGTGTCTTTTTGTAACCTATATTTGTACATAAAAAATAAATAAAATTTAATGTTTAATATATGATTATACTACAAAATTTATATCTTGTAATATTTGCTTCAATTTGTTTAATTTCTTTAATTCCCTCTCTAAATAAATAGTAAAATACTCCATTTTCTATATATGGAACTACTAAAAAATCTTAAGAAAGCACTTAAGCCACCCTACTTTCCTCAAGTCCCGTACAGTTTGTTATGTTGATCAAGAGTTGCCATTCACTTTAAAGCTGGTACACTCACTTTTAAGTGCTTACATATCAATTAATATAGTTTCAATATACTTTGGAAATATGTTAACATATTGAAAGTGATTAGATTTCCTGTTCTCTATAATGCTGCAGTTTTCGAAAGTAGTGTATGAATGGCGAGGAACTGTTATGCAGGTGCTCGACGCCATATATGTAAAACAAACACTAGCTGTATCTGATTAAACCACATATAAGATTTTAAGCTATAAACGTATTTGCTTATTTACGCAATAGAATAGTGGACGTATAAGAGTAAAAAAGTATATGATATACAAGGTAATCTAGTTGTAAGGTTCTCCCTGAGCAGATGATATCGAGGGCGTAGTTTTTTTCCTTATCAGTTTGTCGATGTCGTCTACATTTAAATAATTTTCTTAAATATCATATCGTTTTTAATTTCCTCCTTAAAGTTTTATAATTTAGTAGTGTTTGGGTAAAATATTTTACTTTGTGGTAGTATCTGTTGTTAATTTTTGTGAAAGTTTTTTTGAGTTATCTTGGCTGTTCTTATGTCTGATTTTGTTCTAGTTAGAGAGTAAGAGTGTATTTGTTTATTAGTTTTGAAAATAATTGGTTGTTTTTATTAACTTATCTTTTATTTTGTGTAGAATTAATATATCATGATATTTTATTAATTGTCATAATATGTTCAATTTATTTGTTTTTTTCTATAAATCATTGATCATATAAATCATCTATAATCAATCTATTTAGATTAAGGCTTTCTATACAAGGTTCAAGAACTTTTGAAATTTCCAAGAATTAAATATTATTTTTAGTATTCTATTTTGTTGTCTTTGTAGCATGTTTAAGTTTTTTTTAGTATTGCTCCAAGTATTAACTAATATTATGTTTTCTTAGATGAACATAACGCATGATATATTTGTTTCTTTATTTTGGTTGGTATTATGTTTTTTAGTTCCAGGAGTGTGGCAATTGTTTTGGCATTTTCTTTTTGATCTGCTTATAAGTTTAGTTGTAAATTGTTATAATCCTTGTCAGAATACACTACGCATAAATCGTCAGCATATGCATACATTCTCCCAGAAATCTCTTGCTCAAATAAACCATTTTATAAAGTATGTACGACAGTGGTTGCACTCACCAACTAAAAAAAATATAAAATACTACTTTTATGTTTTTAGTTAGGAATATTTTACTGGGTGAGTCTTAAATAAGTGTAAATATTTTTAGGGGTACTATATTTCAATCCCAGAAACAGGTCTATGAGTTTTTTTTGGAAAAAATTTGGAATTTTTTATACTTTTAGTTAAGAAATATAATATCTTCATAGTATAGCAACATCGGTAGTATATTAAATTTACAAGAAAGAAAACCCAGAAAAGAATCGGCGGTTCTCAAAATTTAAGCGAAAAATATATTTTTTTTAATTTTCAAAGTAAAATATCTCGGTTACTTTGGGCTTATTTGAAAAACGCTAAAGAAAAATAGAAGCCATATCAATTAAACTTTTACGTAATTGAGCGCGCGATTTTTAAATTCATTATTGCTAACCATGGACATATTTGGCGCCGGGCGGGCTGTCTAACTGGAATTTAAATTTCCCGCTGGGGATACAGAGGGTAGCTCTGCTGTAAAAAAATGTCAATTTGCCCCATTTATTTATTTATACCCTGACATTGTCATTCGTTTTGCCACTTTAGTTTTGTTTTACGAGTTTTTGGTTGAAATGATTTGTGTTGCGATACTTTAAGCTTTAGCAGATCTTGCAGTCAAACATTGTTCTTTTTAAAACTTTTTAGTACGAAGTGTACAAGATAGCTCAATAGCCAA
>NW_022146063.1:0-10973 GCF_002938485.1 Sitophilus oryzae
CCGTATTGGTTTTGGAAGCATCAGTATACCAAGTTATGGTATGGTCTTTTAACTGCTGGGCAAGCGTTTTGCTCTTTCATCGTCCTTACATGGTTACATTTTGCAGTCTTATATCCTATTCAAAATGTCTAATTACTCGGAGATGGAACCCTGAATCTTTGTCAGTGGCTTGCCTAGTAAAAGGAACCGCACTTTTACCAACCTGTCGCACTGACATAAAATGTTTCCTGTCGTTCCTTCTGCAGTCTGAACAAAATCTTTACATGGCTTCGTCCTCCCATCCTATCAATTTTAGATGCTTATTATGCTTGCAATGCTCCGTTAGTAGATCCGCTAAGAGAAGAGTTATGCTTGGGATAGTTCATTCACAACTACTTTACGCTGCTCCAGAATGAATACAAGCAATATTGAAAGCCAAAAATAAAATAAACCTTGCACGATGGCAACGGGTTGCAGCAATCGGGCAACAAAATGTTGCCTGTATAGGACTATCTCGAGAGATGCAGGCTTGATTATAGCAGGTATTCCTCCGATACACCTACTTCTGCGAGAAAGATACAAAATATAATGGGTCTTAATAAAATGCATGGCAGCTGGAATGGGAGAACTCCAATACTGGTAGATGGACTTACAGGATAATTCGGGACTTATCCAATGGATTAATAGGTTATATGAGGAAGTTAGGGCCTTTATATTATACAATTTCTTGTAGAATTTAACTGACACTTATACTAATTTTTTGTAGTTCTTCCTGAACGCCTTCAAACGTCCCCAGCGGCATCGCTACTTTCAGGCTCTCTCCTAGTTTTATGCACTCTCTCGAAAACTATTTTTCTTTTCTTGCGCCGTTTTTGCCCGCACCACTCGTATCCCGATAAATTAATTTTAAACTCTTGAAAGCCGCGCTCTGTTCTGGAAAAGTTTCCCCGAGGATAAGCAAAGAAAAGTTTTCGTGAGCGGGATTTATTCATAACTATATTTTCGAGGACCCGATACGTATCGTCATCTTTCTTTATTGCTTTGCAGATTAATGGGTATTGCCGATGCACTATCGATATTTTCTAAATTTCTATGTCCTAATAAATTAATCGGCTGATTATTATCGATTGCTGCCGGCTGTCAAAATGTCATTTTGAAGTAAAACTTCTTTACGCGCGATGGTAGTAAAAAATGAAGGCCGCGAGTCGGCCTTGATTGATGGCTGCGGGCGGGGTGGCCTTGTCATATGACGCGAAGGTCATGCGAAGCATCAGATCACCGAATATACTAACGAAAAAGAAACCCAAGTTCCTTGTAATAAATCGGTTCCATTTTCGTAGCGTCATCTGTCGTTGTAGCTGACATTTACAGGATAGCCAAAGGGGTGCGGGGCCGCACGGTGGGGTATTAGCATGAAAAAGGTGATCAAAATTCGAAAAACAAATGTGTTTAAGATTTCCCAAAAAAAGATAAATGATAAGTTAAATCATGTCTGCCATGAATGGCGTTGCTATGGGTGTGTTTAGTTGCATTCATTTGTTTCAACGAAACGTCAGAGTTGTTACTTCTCACAGGTAAGAGGTAAATGGCTAAATTTTATGTTTAAAATTATAAATTGTTATTCTCCTTGTGCTCTTTTTACGTTTATATTATTGTTTTGATTGAAAATGGCTCAGCAAGCTGCAGGTATGTATTCTACAAAAACGTATTATTTATTTTGATATTCTCTATACTAACGATTTTTTTTGCAACTAAAAGTTAGGCGTTCAGAAAATTTGATTAAATTTGTGACATGTTTATTATACTTAGAGATTTAGTTGCGCATTTCGAAGAATTCAAGGCTATTGTCTATATACGTTTTACTTAGTAAACATTGGGCTTTCATACAGTAAAATAAAATACTGCGACTTTTTGCGATTTTGCTGATAAAATGAGAAAAACATTCTTGGTTTCCTCCAATTTGCCAATCAGTGATATACTAATGCGAGGTGTAAACCGCGATGGCATTGTTGTGTACAAAGCGATCGCATTAGTGCCATTAGCAGTATAGCA
Source organism: Sitophilus oryzae (assembly GCF_002938485.1). Taxonomy (NCBI): domain Eukaryota; kingdom Metazoa; phylum Arthropoda; class Insecta; order Coleoptera; family Curculionidae; genus Sitophilus; species Sitophilus oryzae. Next base: position 2,032 of record NW_022146063.1, read on the forward strand.
CAATTTGGCATTAGTAGCGGCTTTAGTGGTATGGGCATTGCTCGCGGATCAGTCGTAGCATTAGTAGTAGTAGTTGCGATATTACTACTGGCACTGACCGTGGAAACACTGGAACAGTGATTTTTCTTTCTTTTTTTAGAATCGACGAATTATCCTTTATTTTGTTCATATTATTTCCTCTTTAACTGAAAATAGCATAATTTATATAAGGTCTATATAAAAAATTTCGATCAACTATCTGTGCCAAATACCCCACTGGCCGGGGGGAACAGGCGGGAATTGTAAAATACACTTCTTTATTTTAATTATTTTTATTCGCTATTTGCAATTACATTTTTAAAACATATTATGTGAAACAATCACATAATATGTCTTAAAAATAAAATTAACAAACGGAAACAAAAGGAATTAAATAATCTGAAAATCTACAATGTTTATTGATAAAAAAGTTATGCTATGCAAATTGATATATTAAGTATAACCTCATTGGTATAACATTGTTAAACAACCATTAACAAATCATAACATATCAGATTATAGAACTAAAAAAAAGTACTATTACATAAAAACAGGTGATACAATACTTCAAAAATAATTTTAACATAATATCAAAACCGAAAAATCAAACTGCAAACACAACCACACTTATCCCAACAGAAATTAACACACACTTCCACGGCAAATGTCCAAGAAAGACTGATCGTTCTGATTGGTCCTGGTCCGGTCGTAGCTCACGTCGTATTGTCGGTAAGCAAAATCCCTGTACAAAAATTTTGACGATCAGCGCCATGACCCGTCGTAATTGGGAAACTTTTGCTGGAACCATTTCTAATATTTCACTTACGTGGCCCTGCATCAGATCAAAGAAGTAATCGTTGACAGGAGATATGCCGCCTTATTTTGATTATTTTATAGGGTTATGGCACAGGTTATGGTTGAGAATTGCTTTTTAGTTCGTTTAATTTAATAATTACTAAAATCAGCAGTTCCAAAAATATATTTAAAAATAAAAGATACAAATCCAAAAAATGTATTATCTATTAACATGGATTTGAACGATAATAGGTAAGAACACTAAATTAATTCGAATAACGCTAACATTTGCCTATAAAGTAGTGTCGCTATCTTAATTTCCATTAAAATTTATCTGGTTTTTCCCATGTAGTCTTCAAATGGCCTAAAAATCATCAGGAATGACCCATTATGCAGTAAAGACACTATTGCTGAATCATTGGAATGTATTTTGTGAGCATTTCACAAAAAATAAACGCAACTGTCTCTCAAAAACTGAAAATGCAAAATAGATAGTAAGCTTTATAAATATCTATACAAATAACCATACTTACGTATATTTATGTCCAACAATCCCAAGGACTGTATAATAGTATCCTTGCTACTTTTTATATCAAGAATTTCAAGGGTATACCCAGTTTCCAAGGATTTCAATAAATCTTTAATATCCAGGATTCATTATCAAAACACGATTCTTGATTTGAGGTTAGGTCATTCATTATCAACATGACGTTAGCCACAGGCCACGGGCTATTCTGTCACCAAACTAGTAAGGGGCTATCTTTTAATATATCGATAACAATTACGCTTGGACTACTCTCGTTTTTGCCTTGTATGGCAACGGCAAAAAAAAATATTTATTTTGGTCGGATCTGCCGGATCTGCCAGTCCTTAAAATACTTACGCATTTATTTCTGGGACACTTTGTATATTTATAAGAAAAAACTTAAATTTCCTAACCACCATGCCATCTCGTTTCGAAGAATAAACCTTCCTAAATCCTTACTGCAGCATAGTCAACACTTAATACTTCAAAGAACAAATAATCAGTTTTCGGTGCTGCTTTAAATATTGCGAAAGTTCGAGTCCATCATATTTTATTTTTCCATTCCGTCGGCTCGGCGTAAGACTATTAAAACTCGGGCCAGAAGTATTTTAATGGCCTTTGTCTGGTTGTTTACTAAAGTCTTTCTGCGCAAAACTTTTCTATGTAGCGGACAACTTTTCCCCAGTTTACTATATCTCGTTAGTCGGTGCTTATAAAGGCCACAGTCGACGGTCGTAGTGTTGAGTGTCTTCTTCCAAAAAGTTTTTCGACTTTATTGGTCGTTTTTGGTACTTGGAGCAATCTATTTTTTTATTTAGTGTCCCATATTGGTGCGTTATTATAAGTATGGAAACGGATAATTGTTTTGTTTCTTTTTTTAGAATAACTTTCGTAACAGAGTTGGCTGCCTTGAAGTGTGATATAAACATTAGCTTTGGTAAATTAAAGTTGGCATATATTTTAGAAATTTGTAATTTACTTGGTATTTTTTTGGGTGTAGAATTAGCCTGTAAGTTCATCTACCAGTATTGGAGTTCTCCCATTCCAGCTGCCATTCATTTAGTAAGTTTTCCCGTGCCTCAGTAAGCTTTCCCGGCATTTCATCAGCCGACTATTTTTATTAAAATAAAAATAGTTTGGGTCCTAGGTCGACTCAACGAACAATAGTGGGATTCATAATCCTGAGGCAATAATAGGCGGTTGAAGCGTAGTGCTAGCCACTTTACCTTCCTTGTATACCGAGTGGCTCTAGCATGGCAAGCTGTACCTTGCTACTCCCAAGGCGTCAAACGCTATATGCAGGAGCTATTGTTATTATTATTATTCCCGTGCCTCTTGTTTATTAAGACCCATACAGAGGTTGTTCCAGAAATAAGTGCAAGTGTTTAACTGGTAGTATAGTTCAACCCCACAAAGACGCGTATGAGATTTTCTTTGCGAAAAAAATGATGAAATTCGGAATTTTTTTTTTTTTTTTTTTTTTTTTCTTTTTAGTTTTATTTAAAAAAAATGAATTTCTTGATAAATAGCAACATAGGTAGATTAAATTTACAAAGTGGTTCTCAAGAATTTAACAAAAATTCTTTAAATTTTCAAAGCAAATTAACTCGATTATTTGGACTTATTTGAAAAACGATAAAGAAAATGTATGTTTTCTTTTCTTTTTGGATTTCCTGAAAAATCGTATCAAACATGATACGAGGTACTGCATTGTGACCCTATCTATCCCCAAGAAAGCCGAGTAACTCTAAGCAACTAGCAAGAAATTTCCAAGTTATCCCGATTAGCTTTAACAGCAAAAAGGACAGGTTAACTTAAAAGACTTATTAGTTTAAAAGACTTTAATCTTTCTTATAATATATTTTAAAATACTTCACCCTTTGTTTTTGAGAAACTAAATCACTTTCTCAATTAAATTTTCAGATAATTGGCGTTTTTGCCGAAGAAAGACTCAAAGGGAAAATATAGGTAACGTAATTTCAGTTCGTGGATATTTAGTAAGCCATTTATCATAGCTAAGATGCAATTTAAATCACTTTACGTTCCATTCACGTTACACAAACTTGGGCCCTGCTCGCTTGCTTGCGTGCTTCGGACATGTTCTTAATTGATAATTAATTAGAAGTAAGCCTGGGATCGATTATTTAACTGGTTCGGTTCGAATTTACCTTGCCAGCAAACGGGTAACTTATCGAAATTGGAATTTGGAATGCTCTTTGTCTTTGCATCTTCCATATTTATACAAGTGTCTAAAAAAAAAAATATATATATATATATAAAATGGAATTCTAACTAATAGAAAGATATCTTAGCGACTGGAGGAAATTCTACAAAAAAAGTTATTTCTTTCAAACGTCACAAAATTATTAATTTTTGCGACGTCGCACAGTGCTTCGAACATATGGCTCTAGAGGACAAAAATCCAAAACTTCTCTTTTGTGAAAAGCGACATTGACATTTTATGAAAAAAATCTTATAAATAATAAAAATGTTGAGCTGTGTTCCATCTAAACAAATAATAATTTATAGTATGAAAACGGTGTAATTATTAAATAAATCCCTGTGATAAAAAGAATTAAATAACATTAGAACAATATAAGCCTAATATAAAGATAAAAATATTTTTTCTTTAATGAAAAAGAAACATTAATGTTATATTTAATTAAAAAACTTAAGATACTATAAATTTATTAGGACAACAAAATGCATAGATCGTAACTACTCTGATCCAGAAGAATCACTGCTGACAGAATCTTCCAAATTTATAGTATTCAAATCACAGGTAGATGAAGTATCCTCCTCACATATAAGATATTTCTGTACATCATTTTTCTAATATGTTACTTTTTCGCGTTGTTACGATCTAGCATTTGTTGAAATAAATTTATAGTATCTTAGATTTTTAATTAAATATAGCGTATGTTTATTAAACTTATGACTACTATTTAACTTCAATTCTTTTGCTCACGAGGATTAATACTTACACCATTTCATACTATAAGTATTGACACAGCAGATGGGGCTTACGCTCAACCCGGCCCCATTATTTATAGATTTTTTTCGTCGACGGACATCAGAAGAAGTTTTAGTTTGTCCTCTGCCGAAGCACTGTGCGGCTGAACTGTGACGTTTGCTCTTTTGTAAATCACTGGGCTCTCTTTCTGACGGACCATATGCTGTATATGTTTTTTAGACACTGTATGCTGCTTCTTGTGTTTCAGTGATTAAATAAGATCAAAGCCTGGGCAGTGGGGCTGTCAGCACCTGGCTGGCAGGCAGAGGCAATTTGTGTGGCGTGGAACGTAAGAATTTAGAGTGCTTGCTCGATAAATGACTTACTAGAGACTGTTCACACACCACCTGTTTCCTTTGATTCTATTTCGACAGAAGCATGATTGAGACTGAATTGAGAGAAGTGTTAACTCAAAAACAAGGGGTGGCTGAAAATGTATTATAAGAGAAAGATAAGTCTTTAAATGAATCTTTAAGAACCTATTTATGTTCCATATCAGATAACTAATTGAATGGTCTGTCAATGCCTCTGTCATGTTTGATACATTTGAGAAATCCAACTTTCTCTTTAATAATTTTTCAAACCCACTCCAAGACTCGGGATATGCTGGTAAAAAAAAAAGATCTTTGTTAAATACCGAGAACCACTGTCAAGCAATCTACCTGTTGCTGACATCAGAAGTGCAAAACTAAAGAGAGTCCAAGATTCCGTTCATCATTTCGCGAGGTGGCTGGTCTGCATATTGCGCCTGTGTGAACAACAGCAGAGGCACGAGGCAATAATGTGGCAACAACTCCATGCTCTGCGTTGACACCTTGAAGGCTGGCACAGGTACAGCATGCTAACAATGTGTTTAAGAGTTTTACCCAAAAACTCACCGGTTTATAAATACAAAATATTTTTATTTTTGTAAAATAGTCGGCTGATAGCTGCCGGCTGCTGGCGGGCTGTGCAGATGGCTTACAGGCAATTCTGCCAAACTGAAATAAACTCCGGCTGCTGTGTTTATATCACGCTGAGCAGCCAACTCTGTTGCAGTGGTTGCCTAAAGGCAAACAGTATCGGACTTTCCCATACTATAACTGCGCAATATGAGACGCTAAGCCAGCTAAGCGACAGCAAAGTCGAAAACGAAGAAACCTCAACACTGACTGCTGACTGCGCCGACAACGAATATAAACTGGGGAAGCGTCGCTGAAAAGTTTGCGCAGCGACAAGCAGGCCGTGGCGGACATGTGCAGGCGGAAATGAAAAATATGGACTCAATGAAGACGTTGACTGATGAAGGAGTTTATTCTTCGAGCTGGTGTATGAGAATATTGAGAAGAACTGAAGTTTTTTCTTATAAATATACAAAGTGTCCCAAGCATTATGTTATCAGAACTTATTGATCGGCACGGAATCCATTTCAAAAACAAATATTTTTTTGCCGTTGCTACAGGCAAGCGGGTAATCAAGCATGAAATTGTCGATATGATAAGATAACGCCTGTTTGGTGAGCAAGCTAACGTCATGTTGACTAATGTTTTAACTGTGAATCTGCTATTGAAATCTGAAGCTGGTACTGAAGTGTGATATAAAAAGTAACAAAATACCAACCATACATTGGACATAAACAACAATATGTTATTTGTAGCAGATATTTATAAAGCACTATCTGCATTACTGCGAGAAGACAGTGCATTTTGTGAAATATACAAAAGCAATGCCAGCCAGTGTGCTACTGCAATGATGAAAAAACCAGATAAATACAATGGAGTAACATTTACTACTTGCCTGAGCAGGCTGGCGTTATTCAAGTAATTGTATCTTTGTTGCAAAATATGACTTTTTGAGACACAACAACAAGTGGGCGAACTAAAGCAATTCTCAACCGCCAACCTGTAATCGAAATAGGCTGTCGCTGTTACTCTTTGTTGATGCAACACGTAAAGTGAAATATTAAATGGTTTCAGCAAAAGACAAGGCAGGTCCTCAACGCCGATCGTCAGAGGCAAAGCTTTAACGCAACTGGCAATGACGGACCGGCAATCAGCGTCATGCCATAGTATTGGCTTCTGTTGAGATGAAATATTGTTGTTTACTGGTTATTTTCGGTAATGACAACATAATAGTACCGTTATAATCTGATAATGACTGTTTAATGATTGTTTGGCAATGTTGCAATATTTCAGGTATTTAATTCCTTTTGTTTCCGTTTGTTAACCACAACACGGGCATGGCCAGCAGATTGTTTCCTGTATGTTTTAAAAGCTGTATTGCAAATAGCGAATATGAGCCAAACAAGAGATTAACAATTCACCGGCCTGATGGTATTTAACGAATGAACGATCAGCTATATAGGCTATAAATATTGCTACTCAATAAGAAGGAAATAACCAGAACAACATAAACTCAATTCAAAAGAAAAATCTCAATACCATAATGTATCTTGGCTCTGTGTCTTACGATCCGCGAGCTGCTGCCTGTATGCCAATGGCGCAATGCGTCGCGATTTCTGCGATGTGCTGATTGACGAAGGCCGAGCATCGCGAAATGCTGATACGTATGGCAATGTTTAAGTAAAAACGTACTATGGGCTGTATGCCGGAGATTGTGCAAATTTAATCAAGGGCCTGCGAACCTAACTGTTGCAAAAAAATAGTTATTCGCCAGAAGGTAATAAAATAAATACGTTTTGTGGGCTCATACCGGCGCTAATAGCGCAAAGAGCTGGCATGGTAACCGTACCTCTTACCTGAAGCTGTCGTTTCTGAGCGCAAATGAATGCTGACCATGCTGAACAGCATTTAACTTATCGTTCTTTTGAAATCTTACGTTTCAATTTGTCACCTTTCATCTGGTGCGACTTGTCTGTCGGCGGGCCGCGAAAATGGACCGATTCTGGGACTGCTGGCGCCGACGATGTGCTCACGCGGTATAATCACGCCTGTTGCCCGCAGCTCCTTGTCAGGCCGTCGCCATCGCGCTCTTTACTTCAAAATGACCGTAACAATCGGCATGTCCAGCCGATGTGACCAAGTTTATGAAAATTAAATATCGATGAACCATCGGCAACCACCGGTAATCTGCAAGCAAGATGACGACATATCGAGGTCTCGAAAAATATAGTTAATGAATAAATCCCGCTTTCACGAAAAACTTTCTTTAGCATCCTCGGCTTTCGGGCTGAGGCGCGGTAAAGTATCGGGGACACGATGATGCGGGCACCAAAAAGCCAGTTTTCGAAGAACTATAAACCTGAGCAAGATGATTAAGTACAATATTATATGCCAATCGATTGGATGAACTCCCAGTATCTACCAGTATTGAGTCTCCCATTCAACTGCCATGCATTTATTAAGACCGTGTAATACTTTCTCGCACAATGAGTGTATCGTGGCTCGCCAGACGATCTACAGGCTGTTGTTGTTGCCCGGTGCTGGCCGTGCCGTGCAGGGGCTATTTACGGTACGACTTTCAGCGTGTTGCTTGCTGGAGCAGCGCCGCCGGTGCCGGTCTTATACGGGCATTGCAACATAAGTGATGGGATGGACAATACTGTTCGGGCCACGAAGGCGACAGGAAGAACATTTATGTCGGTGCGACTGGGTTCACTGGGCGAGCCGCCTTAGATTCGGTCCGCTCAGTGGTAGAACACAAAACGATGAAGAGCAAAACGCTTGCTGGTCAAAAGACACCGTACCTAACAGTACTGTTTCCAAAAAATTGCAGGCTGAATCCGGAGGTGTTTGGACGAGCTCTCCAGACAATCCCACGAATACGCTATCAGATATAGAGATAGAAACTATCGACAGAAAATAACCAATCGATCAATCAATTCGAGGTGATGTACGTAACTGAATAAACCAGGCGAAAAAAGTAAGGTTCTGCTGCGCAGGCAATGAAAAAAGCAAGGCAACAGACAAGGCTGCCAGTGACAACAGCTCAGGCGGGGCTCCAGAGCCGGAAGACCTGGGAATGAAATCTGCCTCGAAGGGCCGCATTCAGGCGCAGGTCTTCCTGTAGTAAAGGCTGTCCGGACGATGCGGGAGTTTTGGCGGACACTGTTGCTCAGCGAACACCTCGTAGACAGGCAGAAAGACGGCAGATGCGGAACTGCAATGGGAAAGATGAAACCTCATCACTAATGGTCTTGCCAATTGACAATTTCGTCGTGCCATGGTACAGTATTGGAGATGAGCCACCTCTCAGCTCGTCCCAGTCCTTTGGTAAAACCTGAGTTTATATGGTATGAACGAAAGGACACAATGTGAATGCAGTCATTTTCATTCAATTACAAAAGTTCTTTCCTGTGAGATCAGAAAAATAGACATGACAATCACAGAAGAAAAAGTACCAACATAGCAAAGAACAATGATAAACCTCAGGTACAGCAAAATCTCAGCTGTTGCAAACAGACACGTTGGTCAGTGCATGACTTGTCATATCGGTTAAGCTCGTAACAAGGCCTCAGAGGCATTTAAGCAGTTGCAATACAATGCTCTCGTTCCTGGCACCTCTCCCATCGACAAACCAGTTCGGACTAAATTATTTTAGGCTAAATGGCTTTCCACAAGCTGAAAAAAGTTATGATATATCGAGGTATCT